>NC_071557.1:4527570-4545580 GCF_026979565.1 Vidua chalybeata
CCGGGGCTGTTTTGGGGTCCCACCCTGCCCTTTCTGGGGCTGTTTTGGGGTCCCACCCTGCCCTTCCCGGGGCTGTTTTGGGGTCCCACCCTGCCCTTTCTGGGGCTGTTTTGGGGTCCCACCCTGCCCTTTCTGGGCGCTGTTTTGGGGTCCCACTCTGCCTTTCCCAGGGCTGTTTTGGGATCATGCTGTGCCCTTCCCGGGGCTGTTTTGGGGTCCCCTCCTGGGGGCTGTTTTGGGGTCCCACTCTGCCCTTCCCGGGGCTGTTTTGGGGTCCCACCCTGCCCTTCCCGGGGCTGTTTTGGGATCATGCTGTGTCCTTTCTGGGGCTGTTTTGGGGTCCCACTCTGCCTTTCCCAGGGCTGTTTTGGGGTCCCACCCTGCCCTTTCTGGGGCTGTTTTGGGATCATGCTGTGCCCATTCCCGGGGCTGTTTTGGGGTCCCACCATGCCCATCCCGGGGCTGTTTTGGGGTCCCACCCTGCCATTCCCGGGGCTGTTTTGGGGTCCCACCCTGCCCTTTCTGGGGCTGTTTTGGGGTCCCACCCTGCCCTTTCTGGGGCTGTTTTGGGATCATGCTGTGCCCATTCCCGGGGCTGTTTTGGGGTCCCACCCTGCCCTTTCTGGGGCTGTTTTGGGGTCCCACCCTGCCCTTTCTGGGGCTGTTTTGGGATCATGCTGTGCCCATTCCCGGGGCTGTTTTGGGGTCCCACCCTGCCCTTCCCCCGGCTGTTTTGGGATCATGCTGTGCTCTTTCCCGGGCTGTTTTTGGGGTCCCCCCGAGCCCCCCCGGGCCTCACCGACTTTGAGGAAGGTCTGCAGCTCCAGGGGCCGCAGCGGGGGCTGTTTCTCGTGCGGGCCCAGCCCCTCGGGCAGGCTCTCCACCGCCACGCGGGGGCTGCGGAAGGGCTCGTAGGAGCCGTCGCGGTTCTGCACGAAGCTCCGCGTGATCTCCAGCGGCACCTGCGGGCCGGGGAGCGCTCAGGGCCGGCCCCGCGGGGCTGGGGGGGGGGGGTCCCGGGGGGGAGGATCCCGGCCTTACCTCGGGCGTGTCGAAGATCTGCTTCACCTGCAGGACGTTGGTGATGTGCCAGGTGTACTTGGAGAAGGTGCCCAGGGGCAGCGCGTCCCTGCGCACAAAGGCTGCGGGGAGGGGTCGGGGGGGGGCTCGGGGGGCTCCGGCCCCTTTGATCTTCCCCCCTCTTTTATTGTCCCTCTTGGTTTTATCAACCTTCTTCATTTTTCCTCTCCTTCCCACCTTTTTTCCTTCTTTTCCCTCCCTTTTTTTCCTTCTTTTCCCTCCCTTTTTTTCCTTCTTTTCCCTCCCTTTTTTTCCTTCTTTTTCCCTCCTTTTTTTTCCTTCTTTTCCCCCCTTTTTTGCCTCTTTTCTCCCTTTATTTTCCCCCTCCTTCCTCCCTTTATTTTCTCCCCTTTCCTCCCCATTTTTTATTTCCCTTTCCCTCCTTCCCCCTCTTTTTTATCCCTCTTTTCCCCCCTTTATTTTTTTCATCCCTCCCTCTCCCCTTTTTTTCCCCTCTCTTTCCCTCCCTTTCCCCCCCTTTATTTTTCCTCCCTTTTTTCCCCTTTATTTTTCCCCTCCTTCAATTTTTCCATCCCCCTTTTCCCTTTTTATTTTTCCATCCTTATTTCCCCCCTTTTTTTTCCCACCCATCTTTTCCCCCTTTATCCCCCCACTTATTTTCCATCCCTTTTTTTCCCCTTTATTTTCCCCCTTCTTTCCCCCTTTATTTTCTTCCCCCTTTATTTTTCCTCCCTCCTTTCCCACTTTTCCCCCCCTTTATTTTCCCCCTCTTCTTTCCCTTTATTTTTCCCCCTTTATTTTTCCATCCTTCTTCCCCCCTTTATTTTTCCCCCTTTATTTTTCCATCCCTTTTTCCTCCTTTATTTTTCCTCCATTCTTTCCCCCTTTTTCCCCTCTTTCTTTCCCTCTTTATTTTTCCTCCTTTATTTCCCCCTTTCTTTCCCTCTTTATTTTTCCTCCCTTCTTTCCCCCTTTTCCCCCCCTTTCTTTCCCCCTTTATTTTTCCATCCCTTTTTCACCCCCTTTATTTTTCCATCCTTCTTCCTCCTTTATTTTTCCATCCCTTTTTCACCCCCTTTATTTTTCCCCCTTTATTTTTCCATCCCTTTTTCCCCCTTTTTTTTCCTTCTTTCCCTTTATTTTTCCCCCTTTATTTTTCCCCCTTTATTCTTCCATCCCTTTTTGCCCCTTTATTTTTCCTCCCTCCTTTCCCCCTTTTTTGCCCCCTTTCTTTCCCTCTTTATTTTTCCTCCCTTCTTTTCCCCTTTCTTTCCCTCTTTATTTTTTCCTCCCTTCTTTCCCCCTTCCTTTCCCTCTTTATTTTTCCTCCCTTCTTTCCCCCTTTATTTCCCTTCCCTTCTTTCCCCCTTTATTTTTCCCTTTTTTTTTTCCATCCTTCTTCCCCCTTTATTTTTCCATCCCTTTCCCCCCCACACTCTTTTCCCCTTCATTTTTCCACCCTCCCTCCCATTTCCCATCTCCCACTCCCCAGCACCCAAAACTAAATCCAGGAACCCTGCTCCTCGCCCCAAACTCAGCTCCCAGCAGGGTTTTCCCTTTTTGTTTTGGGGTGTTTTCCCCCTTTTTCCTCACCCGTGGTGGAGTTGGGGAGCCTCTTCTTGCCGCTGCCGCTGGAGATGCGCTGCTGGAGAGCCTCGAAGAAGGACTGGGGGATGTGGAAAACCAGCGGCTCCGGGCGGCCTGGGAGGGGCACAGCGGGCTCAGGGGAGGGGCTGGGGCTCCCAAATTCTCACCCCAAAGCGTCCCCGTGGCTCAGGGGATCAGCAGTGCTTGAATTCCCGGGGAAATGGTTGGGATTTGGAGGCGGGCCCCTCCCTGTCGCTGCTTTGGGAGAATGGGGAGGGGGTGGTGACAGTGGCATGGATGGTGAGGGTAGGGGGTTCCCAAAATGGACCAAAAGTGTGCCCAAAAAGGGACCAAAAGTGCACTCGAAAAGGGACCAAAAGTGCACTCGAAAAGGGACCAAAAGTGTGCCCAAAAAGGGACCAAAAGTGTGCCCAAAATGGCACCAAAAGTGTGCCCAAAATGGCACCAAAAGTGTGTCCAAAAAGGCACTAAAAGTGTGCCCAAAAAGGGACCAAAAGTGTGTCCAAAAAGGCACTAAAAGTGTGCCCAAAAAGGGACCAAAAGTGTGCCCAAAATGGCACCAGAAGTCTGCCCCAAATGGCACCAAAAGTCTGCCCAAAAAGGCACCAAAAATGTGCCCAAAATAGCACCAAAAGTGTGCCCAAAAAGAGACACAGCATTCCCAAAATGGCACCAAAAGTGCACTCGAAAAGGCACCAAAAATGTGTCCAAAATAGCACCAAAAGTGTGCCCAAAATGGCATCAAAAGTGTGCCCAAAAAGGCACCAAAAATGTTCCCAAAAAGGGACCAAAAGTGTGCCCAAAAAGGCACCCAAAAATGTGCCCAAAATAGCACCAAAAGTGTGCCCAAAATGGCACCAAAAGTGCACTCGAAAAGGGACCAAAAGTGTGCCCAAAAAGGCACCAGAAGTCTTCCCAAAATGGTACTAAAAGTGTTCCCAAAAAGGGACCAAAATTGTTCCCAAAAAGGCACCAGAGGTCTTCCCAAAATGGTACCAAAAGTGTTCCCAAAATGGCACCAAATCATCCCAAAAAGGGACACAGCATTCCCTAAATGGCAGCAAAATCCTTCCCTTCTCCAGCTGACCATTCCCAGCTCTCCTGGATTTCCCTTCTCCAGGTGACCATTCCCAGCTCTCCTGGAATTTCCCTTCTCCAGGTGACCATTCCCAGCTCTCCTGGAATTTCCCTTCTCCAGGTGACCATTCCCAGCTCTCCTGGAATTTCCCTTCTCCAGGTGACCATTCCCAGCTTTCCTGGAATTTCCCTTCTCCAGGTGACCATTCCCAGCTCTCCTGGAATTTCCCTTCTCCAGGTGACCATTCCCAGCTCTCCTGGAATTTCCCTTCTCCAGGAGAACATTCCCAGCTCTCCTGGAATTTCCCTTCTCCAGGTGAACATTCCCAGCTTTCTCTGGAATTTCCCTTCTCCAGGTGACCATTCCCAGCTTTCTCTGGAATTTCCCTTCTCCAGGTGACCGTTCCCAGCTCTCCCAGCCTGGCTCCAGAGCTTCTCCAGCCCTTGGAGCAGCTCCGTGGTCTCCTCCAGGGACCTCCGAGCTGCAGGTGGGGTCTCACCTGAGCGGGCTGGAGGGACAGAACCCCCCCCGTGCCCTCGATGTGACCCAGAGCAATCCCCAAAAAACTTCCCAAAAAAAATCCACGTCCTGCGGGCGGACACTCACCCTCAAACTGGTAGTGCATGGTCTGGTGGATGCGCTCCGTGACACTGCCCAGCCACTCCTGGAAGGACAGGGACACCTGGGACTCGTCCAGCACCTGGTGACAGCCTGAGGGGACAGGGAAAGGACACGGGAATGTCACCCAAACCTCATCCCCAGGGCTCTGTGACACTGCCAGGGAAGGGACATGGGAATGTCACCCAAACCTCATCCCCAGGGCTCTGTGACACTGCCCAGCCAGGGAAGGGACACGGGAATGTCACCCAAACCTCATCCCCAGGGCTCTGTGACACTGCCCAGCCAGGGAAGGGACACTGCAATGTCACCCAAACCTCATCCCCAGGGCCCTGTGACACTGCCCAGCCAGGGAAGGGACACTGCAATGTCACCCAAACCTCATCCCCAGGGCTCTGTGACACTGCCCAGCCAGGGAAGGGACACGGGAATGTCACCCAAACCTCATCCCCAGGGCTCTGTGACACTGCCAGGGAAGGGACACTGCAATGTCACCCAAACCTCATCCCCAGGGCCCTGTGACACTGCCAGGGAAGGGACACGGGAATGTCACCCAAACCTCATCCCCAGGGCTCTGTGACACTGCCAGGGAAGGGACACGGGAATGTCACCCAAACCTCATCCCCAGGGCTCTGTGACACTGCCCAGCCAGGGAAGGGACACTGCAATGTCACCCAAACCTCATCCCCAGGGCTCTGTGACACTGCCCAGCCAGGGAAGGGACACTGCAATGTCACCCAAACCTCATCCCCAGGGCCCTGTGACACTGCCAGGGAAGGGACACTGCAATGTCACCCAAACCTCATCCCCAGGGCCCTGTGACACTGCCAGGGAAGGGACACTGCAATGTCACCCAAACCTCATCCCCAGGGCCCTGTGACACTGCCAGGGAAGGGACACTGCAATGTCACCCAAACCTCATCCCCAGGGCCCTGTGACACTGCCAGGGAAGGGACACGGGAATGTCACCCAAACCTCATCCCCAGGGCTCTGTGACACTGCCAGGGAAGGGACACTGCAATGTCACCCAAACCTCATCCCCAGGGCTCTGTGACACTGCCAGGGAAGGGACACGGGAATGTCACCCAAACCTCATCCCCAGGGCTCTGTGACACTGCCCAGCCAGGGAAGGGACACTGCAATGTCACCGTGTCCCACACCTCACCCCCAGGGCTCTGGGGTGGGGAGGGTGAGCTCTGTGCTGGGGAAAAAGCAGGAAAATGAGGGTTTTGTGCCAATTTCCAGGCAGGAGGGGGCAAAGCACCAAGCAAAGGCGGCTGCCCTGGCACAGGACGATGCCAGCGTGGAGAGAAGGTTTTTCCCCAGGGATGTGGGGAAACCCACGGGATTTCAGGGTGCTGGAGAGACCTTTCCTCTCCCAAACATCCCACAGAATCCCAACAGAAATAACTCATGGAATCTGGGAGTGCTTTGGGTTGGAAGGGACCTTACAGCTCATCCTGTCCCACCAGGGACATCTTCCACAAGACCAGCCTGGAACACCTCCAGGGACATCCAGTATTTTTTTCCCCAAATCCAATCTAAATCTGCACGTGGAATCCTGGACGAGTTTGGGTTGGAAGGGACTTCAAAGCCCATCCAGTCCCACCCTGGGACACTGTCCCAGGTGGCTCCAGCCTGGCCTTGGGCACTTCCAGGGATCCAGGGGCAGCCACAGCTGCTCTGGGAATTCCATCCCAGCCCTTCTTCACCCAGTATTTCTTACCAAAATCCCACCCAGATCTCCACAAGGAACCACGGAATGCTTTGGGTTGGAGGGACCCCAAAGCCCACCCAGTCCCACCCTGGGGCACCTCCCACTGTCCCAGGTGGTTCCAGCCTGGCCTTGGACACTTCCAGGGATCCCAGAGCTCTGGGAATTCCATCCCAGCCTGTCCCCACCCTCAAACCAGGAACTCCTTCCCAAAATCCCCATCAAGCCGCGCACACCCGGAGCGGGCGGTGCCCCAGGGCTCACCGTGTCTCTTCAGCGAGGAGGAGGAGGAGGAGGAGGAGGGTGAGGAGGAGACGACCGGCAGCTTCCTCAGGCTGCTCCTCCTGGGGCCGGGATGAGCCGGGTCTGGAGCCAGCAGGGGCCCGGGCACCTGTGGGCCTGAGGGAGGGATTGTCACCCGCTGTCACCCGCTGTCACCCGCTGTAACCTGCTGTAACCTGCTGTCACCCGCTGTAACCTGCTGTCACCCACTGCCACCCGCTGTCACCTGCTGTCACCCGCTGTCACCCGCTGTCACCCGCTGTCACCCACTGTCACCCGCTGTCACCCGCTGTCACCCGCTGTAACCTGCTGTCACCCACTGTCACCCGCTGTCACCCGCTGTCACCCGCTGTCACCCACTGTCACCCGCTGTCACCCGCTGTCACCCACTGCCACCCGCTGTCACCCGCTGTCACCCACTGTCACCCGCTGTCACCCGCTGTCACCCGCTGTAACCTGCTGTCACCCGCTGTCACCCACTGTCACCCGCTGTCACCTGCTGTCACCCACTGTCACCGTCACCCGCTGTCACCCGCTGTCACCCGCTGCCACCCGCTGTCACCCGCTGTCACCCGCTGTCACCCGCTGTAACCTGCTGTCACCCGCTGTAACCTGCTGTCACCCACTGCCACCCGCTGTCACCTGCTGTCACCCGCTGTCACCGTCACCTGCTGTCACCCGCTGTCACCGTCACCCGCTGCCACCCACTGTCACCCGCTGTCACCGTCACCCGCTGTCACCCGCTGTAACCTGCTGCCACCCACTGTCACCCGCTGCCACCCGCTGTCACCCACTGTCACCCGCTGTCACCCACTGTCACCCGCTGTCACCCGCTGTAACCTGCTGCCACCCACTGTCACCCGCTGCCACCCGCTGTCACCTGCTGTCACCGTCACCCACTGTCACCCACTGTCACCCGCTGTCACCCGCTGTCACCGTCACCCACTGTCACCCGCTGTCACCCGCTGTCACCTGCTGTCACCCGCTGCCACCCACTGTCACCCGCTGTCACCCGCTGTCACCCGCTGTCACCTGCTGTCACCCGCTGTCACCTGCTGTCACCCGCTGTCACCCACTGTCACCCACTGTCACCCACTGTCACCCACTGTCACCCGCTGTCACCCACTGTCACCCGCTGTCACCTGCTGTCACCGTCACCCACTGTCACCCGCTGTCACCACCCTCCTCCGGGCCTGCACCCCCACACCCCCACCAGAGACCCCCACGGGGCTGGGCCAGGGGAGCTCCTAACGCCTGGAGCTGCTCCAGAGGTTCCACAGCTGGATCCGACCCCTCGGAGCTGCTCCAGAGGTTCCACAGCTGGATCCGACCCCACGGAGCTGCTCCACAGCTGGATGTGACCCCACGGAGCTGCTCCACAGCTGGATGTGACCCCACGGAGCTGCTCCACAGCTGGACGTGACCCCTCGGAGCTGCTCCACAGCTGGATGTGGCCCCTCGGAGCTGCTCCACAGCTGGATCTGACCCCTCGGAGCTGCTCCACAGCTGGATGTGACCCCTTGGAGCTGCTCCACAGCTGGATGTGACCCCACGGAGCTGCTCCACAGCTGGATGTGACCCCACGGAGCTGCTCCACAGCTGGATGTGACCCCTCGGAGCTGCTCCACAGCTGGATGTGACCCCTCGGAGCTGCCCTGGGGGGATTTCAGCCCCAGCACCCCACAGCTCTCCCCAGGGACACTCACCTGGCCCCAGGTCCTTTCTCCTCCTCTTGGCCTTGGCGGCAGCCGCCCCCCGAGCCCGCGCCGCGGAGCCGGGGCCACGGAGCAGCTGCGGGATCAGCGTCCCCTTCAGACCTGGGGACACAAGGTCTGTCCCTAAAAACATCCCAGCCACCAGCCACAGGGACACGGGGACCCCCAGAACCCCAAAGAACCCCCCACCCTCCCAGGAGGCTCCTCTGGAGGGGAGGGGGGGGTTTCATCCCGCTCCCATTGTGGTTTGCACCTTGGTCTGTCTGGGGTTATTGGGGTGCAGCTTTTGGGGTGCAGAAGCTCCTTAATGGGGTGAACCCAGGAGATTCCTGCTGTGGGATTTGGGGGAATGAACCCCAGAGATTCCTGCTGTGGGATTTGGGGGAATGAAGCCCAGAGATTCCTGCTGTGGGATTTAGGGGAATGAACCCCAGAGATTCCTGCTGTGGGATTTGGGGGAATGAAGCCCAGATGTTCCTGCTGTGGGATTTGGGGGAATGAAGCCCAGAGATTTGTGCTGTGGGATTTAGGGGAATGAAGCCCAGATGTTCCTGCTGTGGGATTTGGGGGAATGAAGCCCAGATGTTCCTGCTGTGGGATTTGGGGGAATGAAGCCCAGATGTTCCTGCTGTGGGATTTGGGGGAATGAACCCCAGATGTTCCTGCTGTGGGATTTTGGGGAACGAGCCCGAGATTCCTGCTTGGGAGGGTTTAGGGGAATGAACCCCAGAGGCTGCTGTGGGAAGGGGTTCAGAGTTCCCAGCCCTGGAAAAGCGGGATCTGCCCCCCAGCCCCCCGTGGAGCCCCCACTCTGCTCCCACAGAGGCAGGACCCGCTCCCCACGGAGCCCCGTGCCCACAGCGGGACGGGGCACACACAAACCCAACCCCCGTGGAATTCCCCACGGAACTCCCCCCGGGAGAGCCCAGGCAGGCGTTCGGGTCCCTGCGCGCTCCCACCGCTGCCGTCGGAGGCCAGGAACTCGGAGAACTCCTGGGCCAGGCTCTCGTCGCTGGCGAAGGCGCAGATGCAGGCCAGGAAGTGGATGCAGCGCTCGGGGGGCGACTCTTCCTCTTCCTCCTCCTCCTCCTCCTCCTCCTCCTCGTCCGGCTCGGCGCGGCCGTGCCCGGGCGCGCGGCAGGCGCAGGAGAAGCGCCGCTGGCCGAAGCTGGCGTGCAGGTAGCCCAGGCTGTGCCTCTGGCTGGCCTTGCACTTGACCACCAGCACGCTCTTGGTGACCCTCTGCACCAGCGGCCCCGTGGGCTCGGTGGCCAGCTCCCACAGGCTCTGCTTGGCCTCGGCGGGAGCCTGCACGGCGCCCAGCACCGAGCTCTTGAGCGGCAGCGGCGTGGCCTCGGCCTGGCAGCCCAGCGCCAGCTTCAGGTGCTGGCACTGCCCGTCGGCCGCCGCCTTGGCGCAGGCGGGCGCGTGGCAGCGCCCCGAGCTCAGCTGGGTGATCAGGGTGCCCTCGGGGGTCTGGATGGCCGTCTCGGAGACGCCCAGCTCCACGAAGCAGCGCCGGTGGCGCTGGCGCACCGAGTAGAGCTGGCCGCGCGAGCCGCCCAGCAGCCGCACGGCCTCGGCGCCGGGCTGGCGCCGCGCGCCCGCCCGGAACACGGCGCCGCACGTCTTGTTCTTGCAGCTGAGCCCCCGCGTGCCGTTGTAGGTGCCGCAGCGCGGGCACCTGCGGATGCCCCGCAGGGTGGCCTTGCCCAGGTCGGACAGGAAGGACGGGGCTTTGGGCCTGCTCGGGCACGGATCCATGGAGCTGGGCACGGAGAGGGCGGGGGTCACAGGGTGGTCACGGCCCGGGGGTCACCCTGGCGGTACCTGTGTCACCCCGGCAGTCCCTGTGCCACCCTGGCGGTCCCTGTGCCACCCCAGCAGTCCCTGTGCCACCCCAGCAGTCCCTGTGCCACCCTGGCAGTCCCTGTGCCACCCCAGCAGTCCCTGTGCCACCCCGGCAGTCCCTGTGCCACCCTGGCGGTCCCTGTGCCACCCTGGCGGTCCCTGTGCCACCCCAGCAGTCCCTGTGCCACCCTGGCGGTCCCTGTGCCACCCCAGCAGTCCCAGTGCCACCCCAATGGTAACCCTGACAGGCTGTGCCACCCCAATGGTCACCCTGAGAGACCCTGTGCCACCCTGGCGGTCCCTGTGTGACTCCAATGGTCACCCTGAGAGTCCCTGTGCCACCCTGGCAGTCCCTGTGCCACCCCAGCAGTCCCTGTGTGACCCCAATGGTCACCCTGAGAGTCCCTGTGCCACCCCAGCTGTCCCTGTGCCACCCCAATGGTCACCCTGAGAGTCCCTGTGCCACCCCAGCAGTCCCTGTGCCACCCCAGCAGTCCCTGTGCCACCCTGGCGGTCCCTGTGCCACCCCAGCAGTCCCTGTGCCACCCCAATGGTAACCCTGACAGGCTGTGCCACCCCAATGGTCACCCTGAGAGTCCCTGTGCCACCCCAGCAGTCCCTGTGCCACCCCAGCAGTCCCTGTGCCACCCTGGCGGTCCCTGTGCCACCCCAGCAGTCCCAGTGCCACCCCAATGGTAACCCTGACAGGCTGTGCCACCCCAATGGTCACCCTGAGAGACCCTGTGCCACCCTGGCAGTCCCTGTGCCACCCCAATGGTCCCTGTGCCACCCAATGGTCACCCTGAGAGTCCGTGTGACAGCCCAATGGTCACCCTGGCGGTCCCTGTGCCACCCCACCAGTCCCTGTGCCACCCCAGCAGTCCCTGTGCCACCCCAATGGTCACCCTGAGAGTCCGTGTGACAGCCCAATGGTCACCCTGGCGGTCCCTGTGCCACCCCACCAGTCCCTGTGCCACCCCAGCAATCTCTGTGCCACCCCAATGGTCACCCTGAGAGTCCGTGTGACAGCCCAATGGTCACCCTGGCGGTCCCTGTGCCACCCCACCAGTCCCTGTGCCACCCCAGCAATCTCTGTGCCACCCCAATGGTCACCCTGAGAGTCCCTGTGCCATCCTGACAGTCCCTGTGCGACCTTGACAGTCCCTGTGCCATCCTGGCAGTCCCTGTGCCACCCTAAGGGTCACCCTGCCTGGTCCTTGTGCCACCATGCCAGCACCTGTCCATCCCCAGGGAAGAGGCATCGTGGGCAGAACCGGGGCAGGAATGGGGCAATTCCCTCCAGGATGCCCACACTGGCACCCTGTGCCACTCTGAGTGCCCAGGACAGCGACTTCAGCGCTGCCACACGCCCCCTGTGCCAGTGTGACCCTCTGCTCCTCCTGGAGATGCCACCAAACCCTGCCCAGGACCTTCTGGGGCACCCCGGGCAGGGAGTGAGAGGCCACAGGAGCTGGGAGTGCCACCCGGGCACTGTGTGCCCTCAGAGTGATCTCAGTGCCACCCAGCTCTGTGTGCCCTCAGAGTGATCTCAGTGCCACCCAGCTCCGTGTGCCCTCAGGGGATCTCAGTGCCACCCAGCTCTGTGTGCCCTCAGAGTGATCTCAGTGCCACCCGGGCACTGTGTGCCCTCAGAGTGATCTCAGTGCCACCCAGCTCTGTGTGCCCTCAGAGTGATCTCAGTGCCACCCAGCTCTGTGTGCCCTCAGAGTGATCTCAGTGCCACCCAGCTCTGTGTGCCCTCAGAGTGATCTCGGTGCCACCCGGGCACTGTGTGCCCTCAGAGTGATCTCAGTGCCACCCAGCTCTGTGTGCCCTCAGAGTGATCTCGGTGCCACCCGGGCACTGTGTGCCCTCAGAGTGATCTCAGTGCCACCCAGCTCCGTGTGCCCTCAGAGTGATCTCGGTGCCACCCGGGCACTGTGTGCCCTCAGAGTGATCTCAGTGCCACCCAGCTCTGTGTGCCCTCAGAGTGATCTCAGTGCCACCCAGCTCCGTGTGCCCTCAGGGGATCTCAGTGCCACCCGGGCACCGTGTGCCCTCAGAGTGATCTCAGTGCCACCCAGCTCTGTGTGCCCTCAAGGGATCTCAGTGCCACCCAGCTCTGTGTGCCCTCAGGGGATCTCAGTGCCACCCGGGCACCGTGTGCCCTCAGAGGGATCTCAGTGCCACCCTCCCGTGTCACCTCCTGTCCCCTGCGGTCCCCACCAGCCCTTTTATCCCCACCAGGTCCCGTCCCGGTCCCTATGTCCCCCTCACGGTCAGCCCCGGGGCTCTCTCTCCCCTCACCCGGGGCTCTCTCCCCTCACCCGGGGCTCTCTCCCCTCACCCGGGGCTCTCTCTCCCCTCACCCGGGGCTCTCTCCCCTCACGGCCAGTCCTGGGACTCTCTCCCCTCACGGTCAGCCCCGGGGCTCTCTCTCCCCTCACCGGGGCTCTCTCCCCTCACCGGGGCTCTCTCCCCTCACCCGGGGGTCTCTCTCCCCTCACGGCCACCCCGGGGCTCTCTCTCCCCTCACCCGGGGCTCTCTCCCCTCACCCGGGGCTCTCTCTCCCCTCACCCGGGGCTCTCTCTCCCCTCACCCGGGGCTCTCTCTCCCCTCACCCGGGGCTCTCTCTCCCCTCACCCGGGGGTCTCTCTCCCCTCACGGCCACCCCGGGGCTCTCTCTCATCACCCGGGGCTCTCTCTCCCCTCACGGCCAGTCCTGGGACTCTCTCCCCTCACGGCCAGCCCCGGGGCTCTCTCTCCCCTCACCCGGGGGTCTCTCTCCCCTCACCGGGGCTCTCTCCCCTCCCCCGGGGGTCTCTCTCCCCTCACGGCCACCCCGGGGCTCTCTCTCCCCTCACGGCCAGCCCCGGGCTCTCGCCCCCCCCCTCACCGGTGTCTCCCGGGGTTTCCCAGCATCCCTCGCGGCCCGTGACGTCAGCTCCGCCGCCGGGCCCGCCCCGGTGCCCGGGCCCCGTTACCGCCGCCGGCAGCGCCGTCAGAGGGGCTCCACTTCCGCCACCGCCGCGCTCCTATTGGCCCGCTGGCACCACGTGCTGCACCGCGGGGGCTGCTGGGAGTTGTAGTCCAATACGGTGCCGAACCGGCAACACTTGGACTACAACTCCCATCAGCCCCCGCGGCGAGATTGCCTCAATTTCCCTTTTTTTTTTCTCCCAAAATTTCGCTTTTCCCCCCAAATTCCACTCATTCCCCGCCCAAATCCCAGCAGCTACATCCACTCACCCCTCCCAACCACCTGACAAAACACAGCACACAAGCAGCTCAGTTTTTTCCATTTTTTTTTTTTTTTTAAAAAAGCTTTTCGTGTTTTTTTTCCATTTTTCTGTGAGTTTTTTTTTTTTTTTTTGCGTTTTTTTTTTTTTTTTTTAAAGGCTGGGCGAGAGGTAGGATAAAAAAGGGCGGTTTTTTTTGGCCTCTGACAGATCAGGTTTGGGAGCTTTTCTCACCTTCACTCCCTTGTGAAAACACACCTGGGCTGCTGAGGGGATTTTACACAACGGGATTAAAAACTTCACACCCACAAAAAAAATTAAAAAAAAAGATTTGAGGCATAAATCACATCAAAAGACTCCGTGTCCTACCTTTAAATAAGGAAAAAGTACAAAAGTGGCCGAGGCTTGTGCAAAAATTCTTCAATTTGCTCTTCATATTTTACAGAACCAGTACAGGAAAATGTAGAAATCAGTAAAAAAACGTTTAAAAAACCCCAAAACCGGCCCTGGAGGGATTTGTCACGTTTTAGCAAGAGGAATTTTGCTGTTCCAGGGTGGGAATCTTGGCTCACGTGGGGACACTTGGGCACTTTTGAGTCCCTTTTTTATTTTTTTTTTAATTTTTTTTTTTTTATTATTTTTCCCCAGCTCTTTCTGCTTTTTCTGAGGGAAAAACCCTCGGAAAAAAAAATCATAAAATCATTAAAAAACCTCCCCAAAAAACCCAAATAAACCCCCCCTCCCCAAGGATGACTTTGTGCAATTCCTGCCTCGATTCTCAGCTGAGGCAGCCAAGTCCCTGCAATTTGTGTTTGTAGGAAAACACGTCCAAAAAAAACACAAAAAAAACAAAAAAAAAAAAAGAAGAAAAGAAGCGAAAAAAACAGGAAAAAAAAAGAAAAAAAAACTAAAAATAGAAAACAAAAAAAAAAAAAAAAAAGGAAAAAGAAAGGGAAAGAAAGCAAAAAAAAAGGCAAATAAAAGCAAAAAAGAGGCAAAAAGAAAGGAAAATAATAAAAAAAAAGGCAAAAAAAAGGAAAATAAAAGCAAAAAAATGTAAAAAAAGCATAAAAAAACCTCAAAAAAGCAAAAGAAACAAAACAAACTAAAAAGAAAGGGAAAGAAAGCAAAAAACAAGCAAAAAAAAAGAAAGGCAAATAAAAGCAAAAAAAAGGCAAAAAGAAAGGAAAATAAAAGCAAAAAAAGGTAAAAAAAAGCAAATAAAAAAAACCAAAAAAGGCAAAAAAAAGCAAGAAAAGGTAAAAAAAAGCAAAAAAAAGGCAAAAAAAAAAGAAAATAAAAGCAAAAAAAGGCAGAAAGAAAGGAAAATAAAAGCAAAAAAAGGTAAAAAAAAGCAAATAAAAAAACCGAAAAAGGCAAAAAAAAGCAAAAAAAGGCAAAAAAAGGCAAAAAAAAGCTAAAAAAGGCAAAAAAAGGAAAATAAAAGCAAAAAAAAAGCAAACAAAAGCAAAAAAAAAGGAAAATAAAAGCAAAAAAAGGAAAAAAAAAGAATAAAAAGGAAAAAAGGCAAAAAAAAGGAAAATAAAAGCAAAAAAAAGGAAAAAAAAGACAAAAAAAAGGCAAAAAAAAGGAAAATAAAAGGAAAAAAAAGGCAAAAAAAGCAAAAAAAAACCAAAAAAAGGCAATTAAAAAAGCAAAAAAAGCAAAAAAATAAAAAAGGCAAAAAAAAAAAAGCAAAAAAAAGGAAAAAAAATTTAAAAAAAATAGCAAAAAAAATAAAAAAAAGGGGAAAAAAGGAAGAAAAGCACACAAGGAGCTGGTGCTGCCCCAGCCCCGGGGGGGGCTCCGGGGGGCTCCGGGGGGCTCAGGGGGTCTCGAAGGCCACGCGGAAGCCGGGCTGGGCGGGCAGCACGGCGCCGTTCTGGCCCTGCACGCCGTAGGCAGGGCTCAGCCACGGCGCTGCCGACGGGCTCTGCCTGGTGGGGAGCAAACAGAATCCGTGAGGGAATGCTAAAGGAGCACTGGGCGTTGTGGGGAGAGGGGTTGTGGGGATTTGGGGGGGTGAGAGGGCAAAAATCCCTTCCAAAACGGGGAAAAAAGGGGGAAAAATGGGGTAAAAACGGCTCTGGGGTCATTCAAAGCTCTGCTGGGATGTGCTTACCTGACTGTGGATCTGAGGTGCAAAAATCCCTTCCCAAAAGGGATGAAAATTGGGGTAAAAATGGCTCTGGAGTCACCCAAAACCCTGCTGGGATGTCCTTACCGTGCTGTGGATCTGAGGTGCAAAAATCACTTCCCAAAAGGGATAAAAATTGGGGTATAAATGCTCTGGAGTCACTCAAAACCCTGCTGGGATTTCCCTACCTCACTGTGGATCTGAGGTGCAAAAATCCCTTC
Organism: Vidua chalybeata; assembly: GCF_026979565.1. Classification (NCBI taxonomy): domain Eukaryota; kingdom Metazoa; phylum Chordata; class Aves; order Passeriformes; family Viduidae; genus Vidua; species Vidua chalybeata. Next base: position 4,543,076 of record NC_071557.1, read on the forward strand.
CCAAAAGGGATAAAAATTGGGGTAAAAACGGCTCTGGGGGTCACCCAAAGCCCTGCTGGGATTTCCCTACCTCACTGTGGATCTGAGGTGCAAAAATCCCTTCTGAAATGGGGGAAAATTGGGGTAAAAATGGCTCTGGGGTCACCCAAAACCCTGCTGGGATGTCCTTACCGTGCTGTGGATCTGAGGTGCAAAAATCACTTCCCAAAAGGGATAAAAATTGGGGTATAAATGCTCTGGAGTCACTCAAAACCCTGCTGGGATGTCCCCACCCCGCTGTGGATCCGAGGTGCAAAACTCCCTTCCCAAAGGGATAAAATGGGGATGAAAGCGCTCAGGACTCACCCGAAGCCCTGCTGGTTCCAGGCCTGGCCGTACACGCCGTAGGCGGGCACCTGCCAGCCGTTGGGCACGTACTGGCCCAGCTGGGCACCGCCGTACCACTGAGCCCACTGCCCGTAGGGCGGCGCGTAGCTCAGCTGGCCCTGGGGACACACGGGGGAAACGAGTCAGGGAATGTGGGAATGCATCCATGGATCCACCATTCATCCATCATCCATGGATCCATCCATCATCCATCCATCCACCCATCCATCCATCCATGGATCCATCCATCATCCATCCATCCACCCATCCATCCATCCATCATCCATGGATCCATCCATCATCCATGGATCCATCCATCATCCATCATACATGGATCCATCCCCATCCATCATCCATGGATCCATCCATCATCCATCCATCCATCCATCATCCATCATCCATGGATCCATCCATCATCCATCCATCATCCATGGATCCATCCATCATCCATCATACATCCATCATCCATCCACCCATCCATCATCCATCCATCCATCCATCATCCATCCATCATCCATCCATCCATCCATCATCCATCCATCCATCCATCCATCATCCATCCATCATCATCCATCCATCCATCATCCATCCATCCATCATCCATCCATCATCCATCCATCCATCCATCCATCCATCCATCCATCCATCCATCCATCCATCATCCATCCATCCATCCATCATCCATCCATCCATCATCCATCCATCCATCATCCATCCATCCATCCATCCATCCATCATCCATCATCCATCATCCATCCATCCATCCATCCATCCATCATCCATCCATCCATCCATCCATCATCCATCATCCATCATCCATCCATCCATCCATCCATCCATCCATCATCCATCCATCATCCATCCATCATCCATCCATCCATCATCCATCCATCATCCATCCATCATCCATCCATCCATCATCCATCCATCATCCATCCATCATCCATCCATCCATCATCCATCCATCCATCCATCCATCCATCCATCATCCATCATCCATCCATCCATCATCCATCCATCATCCATCCATCCATCATCCATCCATCCATCATCCATCCATCATCCATCCATCCATTATCCATCCATCATCCATCCATCCATCATCCATCCATCCATCATCCATCCATCCATCCATCCATCCATCCATCATCCATCCATCATCCATCCATCATCCATCCATCCATCATCCATCATCCATCCATCATCCATGGATCCATCCATCATCCATCATACATCCATCATCCATCCATCCATCCATCATCCATCCATCATCCATCCATCCATCATCCATCCATCCATCATCCATCCATCCATCCATCATCCATCCATCCATCCATCCATCCATCCATCATCCATCCATCCATCATCCATCCATCCATCATCCATCATCCATCCATCCATCCATCATCCATCCATCCATCCATCCATCATCCATCCATCCATCCATCCATCCATCCATCATCCATCATACATCCATCATCCATGGATCCATCCATCATCCATCCATCATCCATCATCCATCCATCATCCATCCATCCATCCATCCATCCATCCATCCATCATCCATCCATCATCCATCCATCCATCCATCATCCATCCATCCATCATCCATCCATCCATCCATCATCCATCCATCATCCATCCATCCATCCATCCATCCATCCATCCATCCATCATCCATCCATCATCCATCCATCCATCATCCATCCATCCATCATCCATCCATCCATCCATCCATCCATCCATCCATCATCCATCCATCCATCCATCATCCATCCATCATCCATCATCCATCCATCATCCATCCATCCATCCATCATCCATCCATCATCCATCATCCATCCATCCATCATCCATCCATCCATCATCCATCCATCCATCATCCATCCATCCATCCATCATCCATCCATCCATCATCCATCCATCCATTATCCATCCATCATCCATCATCCATCCATCATCCATCCATCATCCATCCATCCATCCATCCATCCATCCATCCATCCATCCATCCATCCATCATCCATCCATCCATCCATCATCCATCCATCCATCCATCCATCATCCATCCATCCATCATCCATCATCCATCATCCATCCATCCATCCATCCATCCATCCATCCATCCATCCATCCATC